>NC_092454.1:27785127-27825127 GCF_036169615.1 Heliangelus exortis | reverse complement strand
TATTTGCAAGCACAGGATCAGAGCATCCCTATGGTTAGAAAATCTAGTAAGGGAGCTAGGAGACCAGCATGGTTAAAAAAGGAACTGCTGGGAAAACTTAAGTGGAAAAGGAAAATCTACAGATCATGGAAGGGGGGGCTGGTCACTTGGGAGGAATATAGGACTGTTGTCAGAGGATGTAGGGAGGCAATTAGGAAAGCTAAGGCGTCCTTGGAACTTAACCTTGCAAGTCGGGTTAAGGATAATAGAAAGGGCTTTTCAAATACATAGCCAGCAAAACTAACACTAGAGGCAATATTGGCCCACTAAGGAATGAGCTGGGAGCCCTGGTGACAGAGGATATAAAGAAGGCAGAGGTGCTGAACGCCTTCTTTGCCTCGTCTTTACTCCTGCAGGGTTTCCGCATGAGCCCAGATTCATTTAACCCCAGAAGTAGTCAAGATAGATGAAGAGTTTGACATAGTAGATGAGGATTGGGTTAGGGATCAGCTGAGTAATCTGGACATCCAAAGTCGATGGGTCCAGATGGAATGCATCCAAGGGTGCTGAGGGAGCTGGCGGAGGTCATTGCTAGGCCACTCTCCATCATCTTCAATAAGTCATGGGTAACAGGAGAGGTGCCTGAGGACTGGAGGATAGCAATGTCACTCCAGTCTACAAGAAGGGGCAAGAAGGAGGACCGGGTAACTATAGACCGGTCAGCCTCACCTCCATCCTGGAAAGGTGATGGAACAACTTGTTCTTGTCACTATCTCCAGGCATATCAAGGACATGGGGGTCATCAAGAGCAGTCCAGCATGGTTTTATCAAGGGTAAATCATGTTTGACTAACCCTCATAGCCTTCTATGAGGAAATTACTAGGTGGATAGATGATGGAAGAGCGGTAGATGTGGTTTATCTTGATTTCAGTAAAGCATTTGACACCGTCTCTCACAGCATCCTTGTAGATAAGTTGATCAAGTATGGGTTTGGTGATCAGGTAGTGAGGTGGGTCAGGAACTGGTTGAAAGGAAGAGTCAGAGAGTTGTAGTCAATGGGGCAGAATCTGGTTGGAGGGGCGTGACTAGTGGAGTCCCTCAGGGGGTCGGTACTGGGACCGGTGTTGTTCAATATCTTCATCAACGACTTGGATGAGGGTATAGAATGTACCCTCAGCAAGTTTGCTGATGACACTAAGCTGGGAGGAGTGGCTGACACACCAGAAGGCTGTGCTGCCATTCAGAGAGACTTAGACAGGCTGGAGAGTTGGGCAGGGAGGAACAAGATGAAATTCACAAGGGGAAGTGTAGAGTTTTGCCATTTGGGGAAGAACAACACGATGTCCCAGTATAGGTTGGGGGCTGACCTGCTGGAGAGCAGTGTAGGTGAAAGAGACCTGGGGGGTCTGGTAGACAAGAGGATGGACCATGAGCCAAGCAATGTGCCCTTGTGGCCAAGAAGGCCAATGGCATCCTGGGGTGCATTAGAAAGGGTGTGGTTAGTAGGTCAAGAGAGGTTCTCCTCCCCCTCTATTCTGCATTGGTGAGGCCACACCTGGAGTATTGTGTCAGTTCTGGGGCCCCTCAGTTCAAGAAGGACAGGGAAGTGCTTGAAAGAGTCCAGCGCAGAGCTACTAAGATGATTAAGGGAGTGGAGCATCTCCCTTATGAGGAAAGGCTGAGGGAGCTGGGTCTCTTTAGTTTGGAGAAAAGGAGACTGAGGGGTGACCTCATCAATGTTTTCAAATATGTAAGGGGTGAGTGTCAGGGAGATGGAGCTAGGCTTTTCTCTATGGTGACCAGTGATAGGACAAGGGGTAATGGGTGTAAGTTGGAGCATAGGAGGTTCAAGTTGAATATCAGAAAGAATTTTTTTACTGTAAGGGTGACAGAGCCCTGGAATAGGCTGCCCAGGGGGGTTGTGGAGTCTCCTTCACTGGAGACATTCAAAACCCGCCTGGACACGTTCCTAGGCGATGTACTCTAGGTGGCCCGCTTGGCAGGGGGGGTTGGACTAGATGATCTTTCGAGGTCCCTTCCAACCCCTAGGATTCTATGATTCTATGATTCTATGATTCTATGATTCTATGATTCTATGATTCCTATGATTCTATGATTCTATGATTCTATGATTCTATGATTCTATGATTCTTTCCTTTCCTTTCCTTTCCTTTCCTTTCCTTTCCTTTCCTTTCTTTCCTTTCCTTTCCTTTCCTTTCCTTTCCTTTCCTTTCCTTTCCTTTCCTTTCCTTTCCTTTCCTTTCCTTTCCTTTCCTTTCCTTTCCTTTCCTTTCCTTTCCTTTCCTTTCCTTTCCTTTCCTTTCCTTTCCTTTCCTTTCTTTCCTTTTTTTTCTTTTCTTTTCTTTTCTTGCAGCTTTCATGCTGCACGATGGCTTCCATCTCCTCTCGTTTGTTTCCCATACTGCATGCATTGATGTACATGCACTTCAGCTGGGCTGTTGATTCTACTCTTAACTCAGGCTCTCCCTCCTGGGGCTCATCTTTGGAGAGCCTGGTTTCAATCCCCTCCCCCCTCAAACCTAGTTTAAGGCCGTCCTGATCAGCCCCACCAGCTTCCAGGCAAAGCACATCTGATTTGAGGACACTAGGTAGCATGGAATTTACCCCATGGTCAAAGAACCTGAAACCCTGCCACTGGCCCCAGTCTCTAAGCCATGAGTTAACGTGCTGGATCTTCCTGCTAGTTCCCTCATCCATTGCTGTCATGGAAATAAAACTAATATTTCACTATCAGTTATTGCGCATACAGCTTTTATTGACGCTTTTTCTTCATTACTGTGCATTCCATGATTTTATTTGACGTGAAGTAGAGAATATAAGTTGCTGTATGTGTGCAGTCATGTATGTACATTGTGTGCAGTCATGTATGTACATATGTACAGAGGTGAGTATAGAAATATAAGGTGTGGCTGGTTTTACCTTCACTTCGTACGTATGTAGTTGAGCATGCAGGAGTAAAGCAAAGTATGCACTTGTATTAGGTGCCCTTTTAATACTGTTGATCTCAAAACTTCATTTGGAAATCTTTGCATCCATAGTACTTTTGCCTGTATTAATCCATAGGCTGTATTAACTGTGACCTTGCATCTCACGGAATCATAGAATAATTTGGGTTGGGAAGGGACCTTTAAAGGGCATTTAGTCCAGCACCCACCTGCAGCAAGTAGGGATGCCCTCAACTAGATCGGGTTGTTCAGAACCTCGTCAAGCCTCACCCTGAAGATCTCCAGGGATGAGTACTCAACTGCCTCCCTGGGCAACCTGTTCCATTTTTCCACTGCCCTCCTGGTAAGAATTTTTTTCTAATATCCAATCGAAAACTTCTTTTCTCTAAAACCATTGCCCCTTGTCCTATCACTATAAGCCCATATAAACAGTCCATCTCCAGCCTTCCTGTAGGCCCCCTTCAGGTACTGAAGGTCTTCCAAAGGTACTCTTAGGTCTTCCAAACCCTTCTTTTTTCCAGGCTGAACAACCGCAGCTCCCTCAACCTGTCTTCTCCTCAACCAGCCCTTCATTTTTGTTCCCCTCCTCTGGAGCTGCTTCATCAGATCTATGTCCTTCCTGCATTGAGGGCTCCAGAACTGGATGCAGCACTCTAGGCGAGGTCTTACCACGGAAGAGTAAGGTGACAGAATAATCTGTCTTGATCTCTAAGCCATGCTTCTTTTGATGAATCAGCCAAGGTTCAAGTGGCCTTCTGGGCTGCAAACATGTACTGTTGGCACGTGTCCAGCTTGTTTATTTGTTTATTTACTTATTTCCATCTTTGATATTTTAACTTTCACAGAATCATTCTACTTACAAAAGTCCTTTAAGATCATCAAGTTGAACCATAAACTAACTCTGCAAACAGAACTGTACCAAGTCCAGTATCCACAAGTCTGTACCAAGACTGTGTCCCTCTGCAACATACCCAAGGATGCTCTCCTTGGCCAGCCTGTTCCAGTGTTTCATAACCTTCCAGTGAAGAACCTAATCTAAACCTCCCCTGGTGCACCTTAGGGCCATTTCCTCTTGTTCTTTTGCTTGTTACCAGGTAGAAGAGACCAAGTCCTACAGGAGCTGTGGTAGTTTACAACTACCTTTCAAGTAATTGTAAAGATAAGGTCTCCCCTCAGCCTCCTTTTTTCCAGACTAAACCACCCCAGCTCCCTCAGTCACTCTTTATAAGGCTTGTGCTCTAGATCCTTCACCAGCATTGTTGCCCTTCTCTGGACTCACTCCAACACCTTGTTGTCCTTGTAGGGAGGCCCAAAAGGAACAGAGGATTCACAGGATTCACTTCCCTAGTTGTGCTGGCCACACTGGTTGTGATACAAGTCAGGATGCTGGTGGTCTTCTATACCATCTGGACACACTGCTAGGAGATGACAAACGCCCTCAGGTTCTTTTCCACTGGGCATCTTTCCAGCTACTCATCCCCAGGCCTGTAGCACTGCATGGGGTTGTCACGGCCCAAGTGCAGGACCTGACACTTGTCCTTGCTGAACCTGTCCAGGTCCTTCTGTAGAGCCTTCCCAGCCTCAGGCAGATCAACACTCCATCCCAGTTTAGTGTAATTTGGAAACTGAATGAGGGTGCACTTGATCCCCCCATGCAGATCAATGATAAAGATATTACAGAGAACTGGCACAAACACCGAGCCCTGGAGAACACTGCTTGTGACTGGACACCAGCTGGATTTAATTCCACTCACCACAACTCACATTTGTAGCCATTCACAGCCATAGAGACAGCTTTTTCACCAGGAAATTGTATGCCAGTCTAGGCCATTTGTAGCCAGTTTCTCCAGGAGAACGCTGTGGGAAACAGTGCCAAAGGCTATACTAAGGTCCAGGTAAACAACATCTACAGCTTTTCCCTCATCCACAAAATGGGTCTCCTTGGCAGAGAAGGAAGTTAAGTTTGACAACCAGGACCTGCCTTTCAGGAACCCATGCTGACGGGCCTGATGAGCTGTTGTGTAGGCGGCAGGTGCCCGGACGGTGCCCCCCCGGCCTGTGCCCAGCTGGGGCTAGCCCAGATGCGCATGCCCGGGTCAGTAGGTGTGGTTTCCGGAGAGAATTCCTAGAGCCGGATGGATCAGAGTTAGCTCCTGATACTAATCCGAGCCAGCACTAGCTCTACTGACTCCCACGGCGAGAGTCATCCCACGCAACACTGTTGTGCTTCATGTGCTGCATAATGGCATTCAAGATGATCTGCTCCCTAACCTTTTCCAGCACTGAGGTCAGGCTGGCAGGCCTATAGTTCCCACTATCTCCTTCTGGACGTACTTGTACATTTGCCATTCCACAGTCTCCTTGGTTAGCCAGGTATGCTGATAAATGATGAGAAATGGCTTGGTGAGCACTTCTGCCAGCTCCCTCAGTACGCTGGGTGGATCCTATCCGGGCCCAAAGGGTTGAAGACCATCTAAGTGGTGCTACAGGTCACTAATCATCTCTTTTTGGATTATGGAGGCTCCAAACTACTCCTCGCACCCATCCCCAGATCAGCTCAGGGGACTGGATATCTGGAGAGCAACTGCTCTTACTATGAAAGACTGAGGCAAAGAAGTCAATATGTACTTTTGGCACAGGGGTGTGGCTTGTTCCTGCACTTGTAAGATTTTCTTCTTGAAGAATGTCTGCCTTCCTGGACTCCTTTGCTCTTCAGAACTGCTTCCCAAGGGACTCTGTCGATCAGTCTCTGAGACGGGGTCAGAGTTTTGCTTGCTGAAAGATCAAGGTAGCTGTTCTTGCTGACTTCTCTCTTTACCTGGCCCAACAATAGAGAACTCCAGCATTTTGTGGTTGCTAATGCCCAAGGCAGCTTCCAACCATTACACCTTCCACAAGCCCAGCTCTGTTGACAAAACAACAGGTCCCAGCCATGTCCCTTCCTAGTTGGCTCTCTCACCGGCTGTGTCACGAAGTTGCCCTCTGCACACTGGGAACCTCCAGAACTGTTCCATCTCTGTTGTATCGTGGTTCCAGCAGACATCTGGGAAGTTGAAGTCCCTGGTGAGGACAAGGGCAATAGAACAAGAGACTTCTATCAAATGTTCATAGAGTATTTTATGTGTCTCTTCATCCTGGTCTACAACAGACTCACACCAAGATATCTGGCTTGCTGGCCTTCCCCCCACTTCTAACCCTTAATTATTCAACAGTGTTGTCACCATCCTTAACTTCCAGACATTCATAGCACTTTCTAACATACAGAGTAACTCCACCACCTCTCCTTTCTTACCTTTCCCTTCTGAAGAGCTTGCAGTCATTGACTGTAGCGCTCCAGTCACGTGAGTTGTGCCACAACGTTTCTGTGATGTCAATGATACGGTTTTCCTACTGCACTATGACTTCTAGATCCTCTTGTTTGTTGTACATGCTATGTGCATTTGTGTAGATGGACTTCATTTGGGCTGATGGTCCCACCATCTTTTTGTGATGAGAAGTCCTATTTCCTAGCTAGTTGTTTACAGGCAATTCCACTGGCTGGTAACCTTGCACCTTTTTTGCCATGTGAGTCTTCATTTCCTACCTCCACTGGAACTGCAGACTGAAACTGCTGACTGGATAGCACACCATCCCTCAAATAGTCATGTGCTGCTCTAGGCTTATTTCTAGCAAGCCTACTTCTGTGCCCTTCCCACCTTCAACTCTGTTGTAATCTTTATCGTAACCTGTGTCTATCTTGAGCTCGTGTCCAGGTGTGTCCTCATCAGAGCTAATGAGAGAAGGAATCATCTGCATTTACCTGCTGCCAATGCTTTTCTTAATGCAGCCCAGAATACCAGTAAAAAAAAAGTGTCATATTCAAGTTTATGAAATCAAAGGAATAGACATGGGTGTCTAAAATGGAATCTGGTCCAATTACCCAATTAGTTTTAGATTAGTGTTTGATCCAGAAATACTTTATATTCAGAAAGAATCAAACCTTGTTTCCATCATGGGGACAATAGGGAGAGACATGAGTTTAGTCTTGGTGAATGGAGTTCAAGAGGTCTGAAAACTGAATCATCTTCTTCTGATAGGAAAGAATTTCACAAGGAGATGTGGTCACTGATCAAGCAAAGATAAGAACCTGAAACATTAATATTTCTCATGGACACAGGCCAAGAAGCAGAAATTTATATGCAAAGGAGTTCAGGAACCTGTCAGGTTGGGTGGGTGAAAGTTCATATGTTTGAACATATTAGCAGACATCTCCAGATGCAGGATATAGGACCTACCAGAGACACCACTGAGGGTGTGCTTCTGTACAAGTAACGTGGTATCATGTCCAGACCCTCCAGTCCTGCTACTCAGCAGGATTAATTACCATTAGTGCAATGCTGCACTGATAGGGGTCTACAATTTTTTTTTATGCCGTCCTAGTTTAATTGTGCTATCTAAGGGTCACTGAACCCTTTCACAGACTCTGAAATGCAGAGATGTCCCAAGCCTCTACAAGGACTTTGGAATTAAGCCCAGTGGAATTAGGTATGATCAGTAGCTCAACAAACCTCTCAGCCTGAGCAATGAAACCTGAAAGATATCTCTAAATCAGCAAAAAACCCCAACGTTTTGGAATAATAAAGAGGGGACTACAATGAGACAGCCAATAAGTGGTAAGGTAAGTGCTCAGAAATTCGTCTCATAGCTTACCATGTCTGTGCTGCTACTACTGTGGCAGTAATACAGAAATGTGCTAGCAAGGTGAAAAATTATGGAGTGTCCAACAACAAATATGCCCTCAATCTCTATCCGTAAAGATATAAACTGTAATTTCTCGAATAGCTAATCTGTTATTATTAATATTTCTTTTGTTTACCTGGATGATTAGGATGTTGGGCATTGGAAACTAAGGTGAGAGAAAAATCACTATGGATCTATACCCAATTTCCTATTTAGATTCTTAAAACAGACCATGGCAGCTGTTAAAACAGCTCTCAACTAATTATCACCAAATTCACAGTAAGACACAATAGTTACACAATTGCTCTTCTTACTTCCCGCAGGCAGCTGGGAACACAATCATGTTGTTTACTCTTCCCTCCTATGTTATCCCTTCTTCTATTTCCTTTTGCCTTGGTCTCTTCTTCCCAGGTATTTTTAGCAGTAGCTTTGAAAAGTGAAGTTGAAAATGTGAGCCTTAGACTTTGTTCCAAAGGAAGCAAAATCTGTGGTCTTATTTCCTCTGATAATTAGACCCAAATTGCTTGCTCTGGTGCCTCTGAAACCTCATCTACAGCTCCCATGAGCCTTACTGACAAGATCGTAGTTTGTGAAGGAACACAGTTGTCAAAAGACGTCATCAATACAAAGAGAAAGGTCCTCTCTGGGAAATATTGAGTCACGTTCAGCAGTGGCCTTTCAGTTTCATAATAGCACCTTGATTTTGATTCAACATATTTTTAATTTCATAATGCATTTATTAAATAAAATCATTAATGAATATGCAGTTTCTTTCAGGTAAAATCTGAAAATGGTGTTACAGAACTGAGAGAGAATTGTCACAAGTCTGCTTGATTTATCAGGGCATTATTTTTCAGTTTCTATGTTCTCTTCAATCCAGGCACCCCTTGATCACCAGATTTTAGTTAATTCACTAGTTCCATGTGGACAGACAGGAAAAATGTTAGTTATATATATATATATTTTTTTTTTCCCACAGATAAAGCACTGACAGGCAAGTCTTGTCATAGTAATTTTATGTATATATTAATCTCCTCCAGCTTTCTTTTCTGGTCCACTGCTGGTGTTGCCAAAAGAAGCGATGAGCCAGACTCTCAGCATCTGTGGCTTACAATTCTGTATATTGACTTAAATTGAGATGTCCCTGACCATAACTCCTGCTACCTCTCCCACAGAGGCAGCAATAGCAGCAGAAGGAAGGAAGCAAGCAGCAGTCATGTATCCACCATCCACCAAAGCTTACCTGCCAATACTGTGAGTCAGACACTGAGAGTCAAAAGAGTCACAGCATAAAAAAACAGGACTGTTCACATGCATGTTGAAAGAAGCTTAACTTTTAATTCAGAGATAGCTGATCATTTCTACACAGATTGTCTTCTTTCCCTTAACGATAAGACTTTCAGGGGCTTAGCTACTTACAGCTCTCTAACCTGCAACAACTATCATGATTTTCGTTCCTTAAAAATTACCAACCTCCATCTTAAATACAGAAAATTTGACTATTGAGCCATTTTTATCTCACCTGATCATATAACCCTAATTTTCTGAGCTCTCAGCTGCTTCTATCATGCATACTCCTGGTCTAACATTTATCTTTGTGCAATTTGGTTGCCAGCTTTAATTCCAACCTCCTGTTACATTTTATCTGCTCTAATAAAGTGGTGTACATGGTGTATAGACTGTATTTTATAATATTATAGACTGTATAGTGTATAGACTGTATTTTATAATATTAATTGATGGTCTTAGCTCTATTTATGGTAAATTTTGCAAGATGGTTCACTAAAGTGAGCCATTACTCAACTTCTTTGTTGTTGTGGGGTTTTTTTTGATGGGCGGATGGTTTTTCTTTGCTTTGCTCAGCAAGTTTTCGTCATCCTTCTGGTTAACATGGAAGTTAAAAACTTTTTTATCACTGTTTTGTAGAATGAAAAAAAATAATGCCACCTGGAGAAATAAATTTCCAATTTATGCCTTCCTTATTTATTTTATCTCTTTACTACGAGTGTTAATTTCTTCCTGCTATTTGGCCCCATTATAGAACTGCTCAGCTGTGTTTCCACCTTTCTTATACTTCAAATTCTAGCATATAATTTCAAATAAATGTATTAGTTTAATTAAAAACTCCTTCCATTATTTCATTTGTAAGCATGTCCTTTCCAGCCCACAGTGGAAAGCTTCCGTTGCTTCCACTGATAACTGAACACAGCCCAGCATTACCAGGCAGTAATCAGGAACAGTACCCAGGACAGGAGGGCTGCTAATGTGGGGGATGTCTGAATAGCCTTACTCCCAGCCTAGCAGCCAGCAAGAAGCTCTCCAGTGCAATGCTGAAGCAGGAAACTTGTCAGATATAATGGGTTTTGCTGACTCACTTGCTAGTACCAGTTCCTTCATGTTTTTCTTAATTATGCCTATTCCTGTTCGATGCTGTAGGCAATTGTATTTCTTGCCCTTTTGTCAGCTTTGATGTTTTTAAGAACTGCAAAGCCAATAAGTCAGCAATGTTTATTAAATAAAAACAAAATAAAATAAAATATAATAATTCCATTTGATTATAATTCAACAAGAGCTTGTATCAGCTTGACTGTTCCTTGCCTTAACGCTACCTGACAATACCACAAGGTCAAATTCACAACTAATGTGTAGAGCGGTTTAAGTTCAAAGCCTTTGAGCATGGGCTAAGTAACTTCCCTGGAGTGTCAGGGCAGTCCCTTGACCCACAGCCCAAGCAAATATGGAACAGCTGACCATATTCCTACTCCACTCACTCCATCTGGGGATGTGAGTGGGGGCAGCAGAGAAGACAAATGAGAACAGAATGCATCGCACTAGAGCTTCCTGAGACTACATGTTTAGTACCATCTTTATCAGCGTGAGATATCTGGCAACATGAATGCTATCAACACCATATTATTCTTCTTTTAAGGATTTTCTTCAATTGAAGACCAATGTTTAAGCTTTGCAGACCTTTGTGACAGTGAAAGTCAAAGGAAATCACAGGAAAGACTCTACTAAAGACTTCAAAGCAGAACTGAGACTGAACCTTTTTAACTACTATTTTGAAGAAACACTCAGTATCATTGAGGGTAATGCAGCATTCCTCTTTCAGAAAGGTTAGTTATCTGTTTTTTAAACAAAATTCAAACTTTGACATGCAGCCTATGAATCAGTAAAAGATATTAAAATATATGAAAGCTTTACCTGATTCAAAAGTCATTGCAGGATAATTTGAAGCACATTGTATGGGATATACTTCCTGTTCCTCTAATCTAAAGAATTGTTTTTTTTCACCTCTAGAACAAAGTGTACAGTAACCCAGAACATTTCTCAGCAGATGTGATAATTACAGACAACAGAATCTCTGGCATAGTATCTTATTTTTCAGAGGATCACAAATAAAACAATAGTGCTTTATCATCAGAACAAAGCAACCAAAATTCATGTCTAGAATGTTATTTTCCTCTTTATATCCAGCATCATAATAAACAAGGTTTTCTTGTGAAACCAAAATTTTGTGACTTCAGAATGGCTCCTTAGTGACGGAATCCAAAGGTGATTATTGACATGCAAAAGAATGGCTTTATTTGTAGCTATCCCATATTTTTATATTAGTCAAATCCAGCTGACTTTTAACTTTCCCCACTATAACAGCTACTGGTGTTGCTTCTCTCTTCTCTGCTGTCTTGCCCATGTGATAACATGTACTCCATAGCCATGAATACTGAGATACCAAGAGCTTTTCCTAAATCAGCTGTGGAGGACTATTCTGTTGGAGGAGCTGAATGAAAACCAGATTTATTTAGTTATTTTAATGGGGTCACTACTGCAAAAGGTTCAAATTCTGGAGCTAGTCTATCCAGTGCTGTCCCCAGCCTTGGGACAGGGGAGTCTCCAAAAAGCTGCTAGGAGATGGTATAAAGAACAGGGTATACTAGAAGAGAAAAAGTAATATCTATACAAATTATGTGTCTTTTAACAGAACTTCACTTTCCCAAAAGAGCAAATCATGATAGAAACGAGATTTTAATTTTCAGTAGTTATTTAAAATAGGTGTTTTCTAATAGACCTTTCGTGTCCTCATACCAAATGTAAACACAGAGATAAACACTGTCATAGTAATTCTCTCAAAGACCTACAGAGATATATCAGTTGAAAATAATATCGTTCCCTTTAAAACAGAGAATGGAGTCCAGTCTTGTTCATGAGACAGATCCTGCAGTCTGTATCACCTGGCAAGGGGAATATGACAACAAAGTCCTGAGGCAAACCATAGTCCATGTGGCGAACCACAGGATTTCCAGGGTTGCAAGGGATCTCTAAGATCCTGCCATGGGCAGGGACACCTCCCACCAGATCAGGTTGCTCAGCGCCCTGTCCAGCCTGGGATTAAAAAATCCCAAGGATGGGGCTTCCACCACCTCTCTGGGCAACCTGTGCCAGTGTCTCACCATGCTCATGGTGAAGAACTTCTTCCTAACTTCCAATCTAAATCTACCCTCCTCTAGTTTGAATCCATTCCCCCTACTCCTATCACTACCTGACATCCTAAAAAGTCCCTCACTGGATTTCTAGTAGGCCCCCTTCAGATGCTGGAAGGCTACAATAAGGTCTCCTCAGAACCTTTTTTTCTTCAGACTGAATAACCCCAACTCTCTCAGTCCAGCTTCATAGGAGAGGTGCTCCAGCCCTCCGGTCATCCTCCTGGCCCTTCTCTGGACACATTCCAGCATGCCCATGTCCCTCCTGAAAAAGGGGCTCCAGAACTGGATGCGGTACTCCAGGTCGGGTCTCACAAGAGCAGAGCAGAGCAGAGAGGGAGAATCACTCTCCCCGACCTGATGGCTGTGCTTCTCTTCATGCAGCCCAGGATATGTTTAGCTTTCTGGGCTGCAAGCGTACACTGATGGCTCATGTTGAACTTCTCATCCACCAGCACCCCAAAGTCCTTTTCCTCAGGGCTGCTCTCAATCCAGTCACTGCTCAGCCTCTATCGGTGCTTGGGATTGCCCCGACCCAGATGCAGGGCCTTGCACTTGGTCTTGCTGAACTTCATGGGGTTGGCATAGGCCCACCCCTCCAGCCTGTCAAGGTCCCTCTGGATGGCATCCCTTCCCCCAAATCTCTCATTAAATACCCCACTCTAGACCAAAAGTAATACCAAGTAAGAGCAGCAAGAAGCACATCAGAATTGAAGTGCCTTGCAAAAAGTGACGCAGGAAATCTTGTCCAGAGGTGGAGGAAGGGACAGAGCAGGGGGACAGGGTAGGACTAAGATAGCAAACATGAATAAGTTAGTTGCATCCTGCCTATGTCAATGGACCACAGAGAAATGGGCCCTTTTACAGGAGAGACAGACCAGGAAGTAGCATCAGTATCAGCATAAAATAGAGTTGAATAGCCACAATAAGTGTATTAAGCAACCATGGCAACATAGTTACTGACTTCTGCTACCTTACTCAAAACCTTCCAGATACTCTTGCTCTTGAAAAGTCAGCACATTTTGCATATCCAATTTCACAATGAGAAATGTCAGCATCATCCCTCCCCCATCCTCAAATCATATGATGTTGCAAGCATAGGAGAGGTTGTAGTGACTCGGCTTATCTGACAGTAGAAAAAACACCATACAAGTAATGTCTAGTAAAATCTTCCCTATCAGTCCCAAAAGGGATCTGTAGGGAAGGTGGCTATTAAAGTGTTGTGATCAAAATGCACAGGAGAACTGTTTTCTAGGTTGCTATCCTGTAGCGATAATCGAAATGACACCATGGCTGAGAGTTACTAATTTCCTGCAGACTACCTAGTTTGTGCTTGTGGTAGCAATAAATTTCTATAACCACAGTGAAGCATTAGTTAAAGAGCTATTTCTTCTTGATTTTGTCAACACAGAGTATCCAGGATTTCCAGTCCCCCCTTTCCTACTCCTAAACATGTTTCTTCATTCAGCACCCAAAATTCAACCCCTCTGCCCTATGCAATTCTATTTCCATGACTCAAGATGGGTGTTTGTGTTTTATCCTGTTGATAACATTCACATTTAAATAGTCAAACCAGCCTGTGAAGTCATTGACGTTGAATCAGGACACCTTTTGTTTCCCTCTCCTGACTGTGGAACCAACAAAACAGCAACATATTGATTTACAAGGTAAAGACTATCCTCACAGTCACTGAAGGAAAAATTATGGAGGTTTAAATATGGGACAGTTCTTCAATATTTGCTGAACAACTCTGGGTAACCCACTCCTCTGAATTTCAACACCTGTAGAGCCATAGCCACCTCAGTAATAGGATAATGACATGTAAACCACCTTTTTCACCATGACACAAATAACTGCCAGCATGAAGTTTCCATTTAACATCTCAGAGAAAATAAATATTTGCAGCATCTAACTGATCTGCAGAGAAAACATCTGCCTAGGTTTAAATATCTTCTGATCCTAGTATTTATTCTTATACATAAACCAATAATGTAATCCCTATTGTATCATTCTACTCAAAATGCATCACTGGTATAATGAAATATAGTTTAGAATTAACAAAGGGGGTGAAGGGAAGGGATGGGGCGACGCATACACACACACATTGTTCTTCACAGTGAGTATTTGAAAATTAAACCATATTGTCTCTACAGTAATGTGCTTTGTCCTAGCTCAGCTTCATTATTCTTGCTTAGCAGATAAGTAACATACATAGTCTTTTCTACATTAGCTTCATTTTTCTTTTCTATACTAAGCTAATTTTATTTTTAATGCATCAACAAAGAAACTTAACTACGTACTTGACTAAAGCCAAGTAAGCTTTGACATGGTAAGTGGTGGAAGCTCTCCCATGGTCAAATTTAAATCAGAGTGAACTAAATAGACAGCATATAAGGAACAAAAGAGGGAAAAGTATGCCGTTCAAATTCTGGCTTTCAAAATCTTTGACTTGAGTATTTCCTTATTAGAAAAGGTGCTCCGACATTATTATAGGAACAGAAATTTAATTTTCATGAGTTTCTACACAACACTCTTTCCTTTACCCTAGAAAGTAGGAAGCAGGTATCTTCCATCCCTGTGTGAAGCAACCAGATGGCTTGTATCAGATCAGAGAGAGTTTCAGTACCCTACACCAGGTCAGTGAATTCAGGCTGCTGATAAAGGAAGGGACTGTTCAGATTAAGTCATGGTAACAGATAAATACAGAATTTAATTAAGCTGCTTAACATTGTTGAGGGACAGCTAGGCATTATTTCTATTCTAGAGATAAGTGGATCAGCAGAAAGGCTATGACTTGCCGAGGACACACAGCAAGTCAGTGGCAAAATGGTCAAGCTTGGAGATAAAGAAAGTGAGAAGGACTATGGACATTTTTCTGCATGGGGAAAGAAAAAGGATCCGGTAAATATAGAAAAATTTTGTATTAAGCATCTAGCGCAAAAAACAAACAACAATGAAAACCAAAACAAACAAACCAACCAAAAATATCTAAAAATTCTCTCAAATGATTCTCAAATATAACCAGGACTTGGAAACTTCTACTTCCCTGTTGCTAAAACCAAACTACCTAACAAACAACACTCTACACTAGTTTGATTTTATAGATTTTATTTTGCTCCAGATCCCTTGTACTGAGGTTTTTGTGTCTGGCAGAGTAGAAGAAAAACCAAATTACTTTCATCGTTGCACATTTAAAATGCAATGGACAAGCTGTTTGCAAGGAATCTTAATACTGCATTCGATAAGAAAGACATGACTTGTTACACAGTGCCAAAAGCTGAAAGGTAGCTCTGAATTCCTCAGTAATGACTGAATAACCTCATCTGGGATGAAGGTCAAATATTTGACCTTCAGACTAGATGTTAATCCACCTGACAATTCAGAAGCAGGAGATTACTCTTGTTGTCCCTTACCTATACCCACAGTATTTTGTTCCAAATCAGTAAATAAACCTTCATTGCTGACGAAAATGATGATAATGAAAAACATTCTAGCAATTTTCTGGAAATATGAATCAGAGAAAAAGATCATGTTAAATTTAGTTAGCTTTAAGTTTGCTTCTCTAGGTTTCAGTGTGTTCTGAACAGAATTAATTTTGTGTGAATCAGACAGTTTTTATGATTTGGGGGTTGCTTTTTTCTTTTCATTGCTATCAGTCACACAGATATTTCACTAGAAGTGTTTTTCAGGAGAGCAAAAATGTAAACATAATTTCTTGCCTTTCACATTAGGTTTTAACAGGGACAATATGAAAGCTATTTCCTGTCTAGTTTTAATTTTTTTTTCCCTCCATGAAACCTGAAAAGCACTAATATTTCACAACAAGTATCTATAAAACAGAAAAAGGCTAAAAGCTCCATGCAGTATAGTTACATTTGGGCTAGAGTTTTGACGTTACTTGGATAGAGAAATCTGCAACATTTCATCTTGATTATAAAACCCCAAGGAATGCCTTGGATGTTTCACCACATGCTACGAGAGATGATGGGAGAAAACTGGCAGAAGTTATCTCTTCCCACCCAGTTTAACTGATTCAGACAGGGCAATTTTCTTGGAAGAGTCTGCTGGCAATCATCATGTCTCAGCTTGCTCCTGTATGCTTTGTTGAGAGAGAGAGCTGTTAGAAGAGAATCAAGACATGAAACTTCTTCTACTCTAGTTTGAAGCTTATGAAAGTAAATGATCTCCAGGGCACTAATCCTTTCACTTTGGTAAACTTCCAATGAATCTAATGAAAGCAAAACAGAAGGACTCCTCCCTCTTCTTCCTCCTCCTGCAAAAGCACCCATCCTCACAGGCTGCACAGCAGTATCTGTCTTGCCAGTCTGCTGCATCCATCTTATAAAGCTCAAATTTGTAAAAAATAAATTAAAGGAACAAAGAGAAAGGAAGATTATATTCTCTGCCAATTTCTCAACATATGTTTTTGAACAAAAAGCCAGTATCTTTCCCTACATGAACAAGTACAGGTTTGACAGAGGTGAGTATGTTCTGGCAGCCTCTTTGCTACTGCTAATGACAGGCAGTCATTCTCTTGATCCACCTGTTTATCCTGGCACTAGCTAGGGATATAAGTAAAACAGACTGACTTTGAAAAATGATTGGTGATGTTATTTGTTCCTAGGGAGTTATTTATCAGCGTTCATTTATTTTCAAAGTATTTTTGTACTTGATACAAATAAATCTGCCTTACAGAGCTCAGAAGACAGGGGACACAATCAAGATTTTTACTTGAGACATTTGCCTGTTTACTTAATAATCTTATAGTGGCTTGTCAGTAATTTAATCTGGCAACTCAGATAAAAGTATGCCCCTCTGGAAATATAGGATCAGGTCAAAGAAGTTGTTTTTTAATTTGTTCCCTTGAGTAATAAAAATAGTTTCCTATTTCCCTTGTTCCCTAAAAACAGTGTGTCATGTATATCCTCACAAGATTAAAGAGAAGCAAAAGAGCAGTGAAATTTCCAAAAGCTCCTGTCAAGTATATTATACTTGGATTTTAATCAATAACACTAAATCCTTCTTCACTACAGGTAAACCATCCCTGCATGTTTAAGAAACACTTTTCCAGGAGCTGCCAGTCCACTTTGTCCTGTCTTTTTCTCAGTGTATTGATTTATTGGAGAAGATTATTCAGTATCAGTTATTTGATGGCTAAATGATAGAGACCAAGAAGACCAGATGCTCTGGCTTAAGAAACTCTAATGTTATGCAAATAGGAGTACTGTGGGAGACCTGTAGGTATTTTGGGTTTTCTCTTATGACGCTCTGGTTAAGAGCATTTTTAGATGCTCTTTTATGCTTCCCTTGAACCATTCATACAATATGACTGCATTATTGCACTGCAGTGTGACTTATGCATGAAATACAAATAATGCAATAGAAACCAAACACGTGGAGGCACAGAAAAGCCCGAAATAGGGTTATTGGATAGGGAACCTCCTCAGTCTCTAGAAACTTACCTCTCATGTGGCTTGCAGGTAGACTGGCCTGCTTCCTATTTTTCCCTAAGTGCCATTTCCATGACTGGTAGTTTACTCCACACATTCAGTCAAAAAGCATAGCCTGCTTTTTGAGAAATAAAGCTATTTTTTGTAGAATCACAGAATCACAGAGTGTCTAGGACTGGAAAGGGCCTTGAACTCATCTAGTTCCAATCTCCCTGGCACAGGCAGGGATGCCTAATACTGGATCAGTTTGTCCAAGGCCCCATTCAGCCTGGCCTTCAACACTTCCCGGGAGGGGGAAGCCATAACTTCCCTTGGAAATCTGTTCCAGCATCTCACTACCCTCACATGAAAGAACTTCTTCCTAATGTCTAATCTAAATCTCCCCTCTTCAAGCTTTAAACCATTGCCCCTCTCTTCTTGGTACATACCTGTGCAAAAAGCTCTAGCCCTGCTTTCTTACAGGCCTCCTTCAGGTATTGGAAAATCACTCCAATCTTCTCCAGGCTGAACAACCCCAACTTCCTCAGCCTGTCTTCATAGGGGAGGTGTTCCAGCCCTCTGATCATTTTAATGGTTCTCCTCAGGACACATTCAAGGAGCTCTGTGTTCTTCTTATGCTGGGTACTCCAGAACTGGACGCAGTACTCCAGGTGGGGTCTCTCAAGAGCAGAGTAGAAGGGGAGAATCACTTCCCTTGACTGACTGTCTAGTTTTCTTTTGATGCAAGCCAGGACACAGTTGCCTTTCTGGGTTGCAAGTGCACACTGATGGCTCACGTTGAGCTTCTGATCCACCACCACCCCCAGGTCCTTCTTCTCAGGGCTGCCCTCAATCCTTTCTCCTCCCAACCTGTATCTGTGCATGGGATTGCCTTGACCCAGGTGCAGAACCTTGCACTTCACCTTGTTAAATTTCACGCCACTTGCACAGTGCCTGAGGCTGCATAGGTCCCTCTGGCTGGCAGCCCTTCCCCCCAGCATGTTGACTTCACCACACAGTCTGGTGTCATCAGCAAACTTGCTGAGGGTGCACTCAATTCCACTATGTTGCTGACAAAAATGTGAAATAGCAGTGGTTCAACTACCAGCTCTTGACGAACACCACTCATCATACATCTCCATTTGAACACTGAGCCATTGATCACAACTCTCTGGGTGCCACCATCCAGCCAGTTTATTATCCAGTGAGTGGTTTCTCCACTGAATACATATTGTTCCAATTTAGAGATCAGAATGTAGATCAGGACATCCTAACTTTTTAAAACTAGCTGGTGTAGAAAGTTAGTAAGATGTCTCCTGTTTCATCTAAGCTCCGTAAAGTGGAGTAACAGAAAGGAGTAGAAATTACATTTTCCATTGATTTGTTCTGCATATTTGGGTAGCTGTCACAGGTCAGTGTTCAGTAGGGAAAAAGTATACTGGGAGGAGACAAGCTGTAACACAGTTGCATAACACAATTGCTAGGACTCACCCCACAAGCAACCTTTCAGGAGCTTTAATGAAAAAAGGTCTGTATCACATTGCCAGCCTCCATGACCTGGTCTGAATTTCTTCTTCTTTAAGTCTTAAAGCAGCACAGCCATGCAAACCCTCTTTTTCTTTCACCTATGTTAAAAACACACTAGGAACTGGTAAGACTACCCTGTGGGCAAAATTTTAAAAACAAGCCACTGGTAACTTTTATAGCTAGTCACTTCATTGCAGTGTGTATCAGAAAACATTTTCCTTGCTATACTGGGGCACAAAACCACAACAAAGCTACTGAACATTTGCTTGCAAAACATACATACACACAAAGAGCTTTACACTCCCTCTATAAAGTCTGAAATCATGGAACCTTGCTTAAGGCGATCTGTACGCTGTAATACCAAAGCATGCTTGGACTAGCTGTGAGAGGAAATTAGGAGTTTCCTCATCTTGTTGCTTCATCAAGCACTTTACAGGAATTTAGCATTTTATTGTTATTGCTATTGCTTTTTTAGTCGTTTTGGGTTTTTTTCCTACACAATGAAATTGTGAAATGCTCTTACTTTGCAATTGCTGACTAATTCCAGAAGCCATTTGCAAGAATCATCCAGTTACCTGGATTGAAGAAAAAAAGGCAAAGAATCAGTTCTGGGAGACACTGAAGTTTACCTACAACTCATTGATAAGAAAATATTCTGTGTCATTACTATTATGGAAATACTAGTATGACACTAGACAGAAGGGACTCCACCTATGATCTTGATTATGGGCATCGCATCAACACACGGTTCTTTCAGTGTAACAGTGACTAGTTGCAATGGCTAACTAAATGGTTTTATTTATCTAAATGTATTTAGGGGAGGAAAAAGGCAAAAAAGTTATTCAAAGACTAAAAAATGAACTGAACTATGAAAATACCTGTTTCTTTTATGTTGAAGACTTAATTATATAGATACAGCTGTATTTAGATTTTTATTTATCATATCAGAAGAATTTAGGAACTTCCACACAAAAAATAGAAATATGGTCTATCTACTCCAGTATTCTGTCTCCAGCAATGGTCAACGTCAGAAGCTTCAGATGTAGGCAGCTATCACCTTATCTCTCTCCTGATAGACTGTCTTTTTCACCTTTTCTGGCAATTAAGAATGCCAGGATTTATTGATAATCAGACGTAAGCATGGAAGTATAGGTTTTTTCTGTTAGTATTAATTCTCTGGCTTTCAAATTGTATTTTATATTCATATCAAATTACCTGTTTAATTGCCTCTGAATCCTGGATCTTGACAATATGTTGTGGTAATGAAAGCTAATGCTGCAAGACAGAAGAAAAATGTTTCTATTTCTATGCTGCATTTCTCATCTTTGAGCACATCAAGGGGTTCCTTGGTCTTATACCTTTATCAGGCCCTTTCAGACTTGATGAATTCCCCTTCTCATTTTAGCAAAAAATTCCAGTGTCTAAATCAAATGACAGTAGTATGGTTAACACTTGTGAGCCTACCAAACTGAAAAAAAGAAAACAAAAACCAGGAATATCATTGCTTCTTTCTGCATCACAAACATGAGTTGAAAGAAAAGAAAACTAGGATGACAATAAATAGTGGAGAATAAAACAAATCAAAAGGGAAGGCAAAGCAAGTCTTTTAGTCAGCATGTTGCCAGAAGAAGCAAGGTATCGCCAGGAAAAGCATGGGCTCTTGCCTGCTTTGCTTCTGCTGACAGAGATAGACATCAGACAAAAGATGCTCCATTAGTGGACACCAGGGCCATTATTCTTCTAGGAGAGATTGACCCTCACATTGTACATTTCCAGCTCTCAGTTTTGCCCACATCACAGCAAACCTGCACTAATGTCTTAATTTCAGCATTCCCATTCAAAAAAATCCATGGAAGAGATGAAGTGATGCATTGCATAGCCTGCTTTTAATATATTGTTACGATTTAATTTTTACACAGAAACACAGAAACCCTTTTAAGTATTAGAAACACGCTGTATATAAAAGAAAGGTAATAGCTACCCTAGAAGACTTATTATTTTCCTAGTCTGCATTGAAAGCAACAGTTAAACTTTCAATATGTTACTCTTCCTCCAGTACTCAATACAATTCGAGCTAGTATTCAACAATGCTTCTAAATTATGGGGAAGACTGTAGCTAATTATCCATTTCCTTGTTTTTCCAGCAGCCGTGACAGGTTCATAGGTCCCTTAGAACTACAAACCATGCCACAGCTTGTGGGAAGTTTTTGGAAATGCAAGTTTAATTATCACCTAAGAGATCACAGTATGGAATATGTGCCAAAAGGAGAATTACATTTGAGTGCAACTGATCATGTGATGAAGGACAGCTGACAAATCATCTCAGAGAAACAACTTCTACTGAAGTGAATGAGACCACAGGAAGGCTTCTGGTGAATCCAGTTGCTCAGGGTTGCTCAGTCCAGTTTTGTTTCTGCAGTTCCAAAACTAAAGTTGACTCTGAGGTTTTGAATACCCAAACTGCAAGTCAGACTCTAAGGCTGGAGTACATTGCTCTTTTCTGGAGTTGTTCGTGCAAATCTGTGGGGAACTGGGGATGTTTTTAAGCATAACTATCACACACAGATAGGAGCTACTGCTGTCTGAAGGAAAAAGAGAACACAGGAATTCTGAAGCAAGATTATAAAAAGGCATTTACCCATAAAATCTCAGTAACAACAAAATGTTCCCAAACCCACCTTAAATAGAAAGCCCAAATCACAGAAAAATTGTCTCAAACTGTATTCTAGCCATGAATAAGAAAGGATTTCCCCCTCACTCTGATAAAAAAAAATAGCTCAAATTCTAAATCTGTTAATTTCTACATTACTAAATGCAAGAGCAAAGGAACAATTCTCAGCACATCTGCTTAGATCCAATTCCTCATGCCAATAAGAGGCTCCAGCTGCTGTCCTAGACCACTCCTCCAGCCTGCTGAGACTTCACAACTGTGGGTCCAGCAGCAGGTCAGCTTATATGCCAATTTACCCCAAGGCTCTCTGCTCCAGCAGTCTGGACAGTTCTTGGCTCAGTGCAAAAGGTTTCCTGCAGATGATAGCTCACCCAGAGCAGTTATCACTCCAACACGGTGTGTTGCACTATGTGAGAAGGCTTGAACATCACTTCTGAGCATATAGGCGTCCACTGGCAGCATACCTTCTATCCAGCATGAAGGAAATATCTAACAGGCTTCTGTCTCAGGAAGGCTATCCTACCTCTGCTCATCTGCTCACCAGGAAGGACACACAGGGATATAGAAGCCCTTCATATGGTGTGACCTACACAGGACCAGGGTTGCAGACACCTAATAGGAGACACCTTTCTCAAAGTAGGAAGAGAATCTTTTCTCTGAAGATTTCTGGGCTAATGGACAAGGCTGCAATGTGGGCATGCTAGTGGATGAAATCTGGACATGGACCAACAGTGTGCAACTGCAGCCCAGAAGGCCAGTCACATCCTGGGCTGTTTCATCAAAAGGAGCATGGCCAGCAGATTGAGAGAAGTGATTCTGCCACTTTTCTCTGGTAAGACCTCACTTGGAGTACTGCATCCAGCTCTGGAGCCCTCTGTACAGGAAGGACATGGACCTGATGGAGAGGGTCCAGAAGAGGGCCACAAAAATGATCAGGGGGCCAAAACACCTCTCCTATAAAGGCAAGCTGAGGGAGCTGGCATTGTGCAGCATAGAAAAGAGAAGGCTCCAGGGAGACCTAGGAGAGACCTTCCAATACCTCTGTTTGAATCTATGGCAAATTTCTATTGAGTTCCACTGTCCCAGGATTTCATCTGTATTCCAGCATATAAATAAGTAGGTTTTTTGGGTTTTGTTTTGTTTTTTTCAGTTTATAAATCTCTTTCAGCTCTTCTATTTAGGTAAATGTTGAACCTTAAGCCAAAGTATAAACTTTGGACAAATATTTTTAGAAATCTTGCCTCTAATCATACATATGATCCTCTTCATTGTATTAGTCACATTAAAGATATAGAATACTTAAACTGAATTGTTGAAATCTGTTGAAAATTAAAACAGCCTCAAAAAAAGCTGTTTTTGTAGCTCATATCACTTCATTACTAAGACAGTAAAATACTCCAACAATTAAAAAGAAAAAAGAAAAGGCGATGGAGCACTTGAAATAACCAATTTACTCTAGTAAGTGGTTATTCACACTTGAATGTTTTTTAAGTAATTGTTTTTTAAAGTTGTTACTGGTCTGAGACCTCTATTGAACATTCTGTCCAGATCAGTTTTTACAGCTGAAATAATTCTGAACTACAGAGCATATAAAGGGATCAGTGACAGATCCTAAACAGCAGTCCCATGATCAAGATCTACTACAGAGGAAAGTATAAAACACCTAGGTATGCCATATTTTCCTTTGTTTTATTTACAGCCTTTTATAAAACAAAATTTTTAAAAATCCACTAAAGCTAAATTAATTATTGTAGCTTTCCTTCCATAGAGCATTAATAGCTTTTATAAATTAAATACTTACATTAATTTTATTAAGTCAAGGTAAAAATCCAACATTCCCATGAATAATTCAGATTAACATATCTTCAGAAATAGTATGTAAAACATTGTTATACCATGATAACCACTCATAGTCTAACCTGCATTTCATTTTCAATAATGTTGTTTTACAGTTTTATTAAGCAAAATAATAAATAAATTACTTCTATCTTTCCTGATGTCAGTCATTATAAAACAACTGCTGTAGCTTTACATTTCCCGTGTGCCATATTAAATACACAAATTAAAACAAGACTATTTTTCATCTGATGCTGGAAACTGCTTTTTGAAACTAATTAATTCCTTTTAGCTAAAATCAATATTTTATGAAAGAGAGTATTACTGACTCCCTAACAGTTCTAACAGAAAAAGAACTCCGCGTTCAAATATCTTGCTTTTTGTTGGCTTCCCTGTCACAGGTGTTGAATCTTGCAAAGGGTATGGTAGAAGCATCTCCAAGTTTCTCAGAAGCACTGTCCTTTTCTTGCCAGTATTTCTCCTCACTTTCTTTGCCTGCTCAGAGATCATCTCTCACACTGCCACATTGCTGCTATGCTGACATTCTTTTTACTTATACACAAATGTGTACATAGATATGTATGCAATATGCATGCAATAAACAAGATAAATAACTGTTCACCAAGGAGAATGTTTTTACACATTTTGTGTCTCAAACAGAAGCATCATTGAGAGCTAGAAATACTGTTTTGCATCATTGATTAAAAAGAGTAAATCTAATTAAAAGGAATCACTGCAACCTTTAACTGCACAAAGTGCTTAAACATTCAACCACAAGAAGCTTTCAAAAGGCATGATGATGCCTGAATATTAAAGAATTCCAGGGTGCATAAGTGGGTAGGCAAGGAAGAAAACAGAGTCTATATAAGGCTGAACACAAGATGATTCTGCAAATTTGAGTCGTACTATGTACTAACTCATCTTCCCAGGGCCTTAGTTGAAACCTGGGACAGATGAAAATTTGGGCACCTTTTTTTCATGTGGAATTCTGTTTGTGGTCTACACACACTAGATTTTTCCTATTTGCATTTTAAGACAGCTTTTTTGTGTAGTAATAATATACTGTAAGTACATTTCAGCAACATGGTATGGAAGAAGCCTATTGTACAGCCTTCTGAAGCTATGTGCTTACCTTTCCTTCCAAAGAGATAATAACGAATTTTCAATTTATTTTTCAGTTCAGTCTGATTTCTTCAGTTTTAAGAGCCAAGGGAAAAAACTCATGTAATGTCTCTTCTGGAGACATTTTTAACATCCATGTAATAAATTCATAAGGGGTTCTCCATAGCTGATCATTACTACAGCTTATCTGCCTGGATAAGCAGATTAATATCTTACTGCAGAATGAATACACACAGAGAACTTTTCCAAACACATTTTTTAATTTTCACTTATCACTGTTATGAGGGTATTATTAGAAAAAAATTAAGAATAAAGAAAAGAACATTTTATTATTGAGTTTTCTACTTGAGAGGTAGCACTAGAGTGTTACCTCTACTTGAGGTAACACTGCTATTTGTATTAACATAAATGTTTCTTTACAGTTATATTACTTTTGCCATTCCAGTTTACTTCCTCAGCCTTCATTCTGTAGATGTGTTTCAACAGTTCTGCTTCTAGCTGCACTCAAATTCTCAAGTTAGTATTTCTCTTCACAAAAGTAAATAAGGGTGTTATATTTACAGCATTTTAGTACTGCAAGAGATGGTTATTCTCTTCCCATTGGAATCATGAATCATTGGGATATAGAAGCCTGGATTGGATTAAACTCAGAGATCCAGGAACTTCATTAGAGGTACCCATAATTCTCTGTGTTAATTCAGCACCAGTTCTCAAGATCTTTACATGGCTCTCATTAACACAAAAATCCACTCAGGTATACATGAATTTTAAGACGTAGAGAAGAGCTTCGATTTGGTATGCTGTGGTTTCAGTCCTTCAGCCAAAACCTTACAGTCCAAAAAGGCAATGTAACTTGATAGCATCCAGTTATTTTCCGACTAGTTTGATTTGACAAGAGATGCGGTATGAAATTCGAACTAAAAAGTAAAGACTGATGCATAATATATACAGGCAGAGAAGATTCTTTGTTCATTAATATTCCAACATAAAGCTATTTTAAATTTTTTATTCCCCTGGAATCAAAATGTTCAGTAGACCATGAGTAGGTTGCTTGCAAAAAGTACTAAATTAACTGTGGGAGGTGGCAAAGTTAATGTGAGTGATAAGAAAGGAATGTGCTAATGAAGTTACCTGGTTTACCAGGGGAATGGTGGAAAACTACTGGAAAAGAATGGAAAAAATCCAAAACTTTGGTGGGAGGTTATTGAAGAAGGGCCCCTGGGGGAATATTTAAAAGTATAAATAGAACCCTCAGATGAATAAAGTTTGTCTCAGCAAGGGAAACTTGTGAGTCTGTGAATAGTACACCACAATTAATAACTACAAAAACTATGACCAGAATAAGAACTGGATGCTGGGTATTAAAGCTAGCAAGCCCATGTTAATCTAATATGAAACGATGCAGCAATTAAGTTCTGTTGGGCAGACTTCAAGTCTTGCTGGATGCTCTGAGGTATTCAATGATACCACAGTAGCTGAAAAATGCCAAGCATTCACTGACAGGTAAGACAGAGATGGGGCATGCAAATGACCCAAGAATCCAGTCTCTCACTGTCTTGACTTCCTGTATATGTCATAAACTGTGTCCCTTGCCTGTCATTTCCAAGGGACCCATCCCTAAAGGAAACATTAATTTTCTTTTAATTTTCTTTCACAGAAATAAAAATATCTACCTCTGCTAGTCAGCAGTTACCTCTTAGAAGCAGAAAGACCACAACTTAGAGAATCAAGCAAACACATTGACAAAGAATCATAGATTTTAGCAGCTAAAAAGAAGTTGTCAAATTTTCTTCCCAAATGCTTTTGGGAGTTTTAGTTCAGCTCAGTCTTTATGTAATATAATTTATCAGATCAGCAATCATATGAGAGGGCTTTTAAATGCATGTTGAACACAGTAATATATACACATAGTTAAGCAACCATCCTTTTTTCACTTACCTCTAGCCATTTGCAATTTAATATTGTATGACTGCAGTGCATTGTGATTATAAAAAAATATGTATAGTATGCACATACACAGTATAAACATAAACAATCATAAAAAACCACAAGGAAAAAAAGAAGTATTTCAACATTATGTCTCAGTCAAATGTTTTAAAGACTTACAGAAGTTCTTCAACCTGTTTTTTTCTTTGTTTTCAAACTGCTATCTTATGCTGACTTTATGGAAGCACAGGAAAACTGAACAGCAATTCTCGTTTGCATATATAAAAGAACACTACCTGAGTAGCTGTAAATTAGGAGCTCATCACTTATTTATAGAAAGAAGAAAAAAAAGAAGCCGACTGCAGAACAATTTAAAGAGGGGAGAAATCCAAGTGGTGCAGCTCCAGAAGTTCTGCCTCTCTCCTAAGCTTTCTGAAAGCCTTTAGCCAACATGCAGAGGGTATTCTGTATCTCCCTCAATGGCCATAACTTGTTAGGTATGTTGGTCATAAAGGTAATAACTTTTTTCAAACTGGAAGGGATCAAGCTGGTGTGGTTCACAGAAGGCAGTTGTAAGGAAGATAGTATGTTGTGGTTTCAGTCCTTCAGTCAAACCCTTACAGTCTGAAAAGGCAATGAATCTTGAGAGCATCCAGTTATTTTCAGACTAATTTGACTTGACAAGGGAGATGGTATGAAATTTGGACTAAAAAGTATAGAGCTGTTTCTTTGTTCATTAACATTCCAACACAAAGCTATTTTTAAATTTTTTTATTCTTCTAGAATCAAATTGTTTAGTAAACAGTCCATTCAGAATGGTGCCTTGTGTCTTGATAAGGGCTTTGGTGGAAAGTGACTAAAACTGATTTATTCTCATGTATGTATATTTTACACATGTAACTAAGATAGATAGCACCAAGAAATCCATTATTGATATAAAAATGGAGGAAAACATTACCTGAAGTAGCCAGTTCACATGTTTCTATGATTTCAGTATCTGGTAATAAATCCTAGGCATAAATCCTAGGCTCAAAGCTTGTTTCTCATTAGCTATCTGTGTACAGATTCTTTGCCTTCAATTTTTTTGCACAGCTCTTACAGGTTGTACTGGGTGTTTCAGCTGCAAGTTATGCTCAGCACAGGAACTGCCAACATCCAAGTGCATTGCTTTCACTTCAAGAGCTATGGTCTGTGCAATGTCATCAACACAGCATTTTGCCATAGTGACTGCCTTTAGACTTACAATAAAGTCTTTTTAAAAATGATGTATTTATTTCAGCCATTAGATGAGTTGAAAATAACAGGCCTAAGTGTGAAGATCAAGGGCATTTAGCTCCTGAAGGAGTGCCAAATCAGTGAGGCTATTTGAATGCACTCCAAGGCCCTGACTCAGTTGCCATCACTTAGACGTCTGGTGCCATGTCAGATGTGATGCTGCATCCCACTTGGCCTCCATCTGTCTCTCCAGAAGACTGCAGACCTCCCCATATGTTTTACCTACAACTTCAAGAAGATGTCTTAGATACTTTAGGTTGTCTAAACACCTATGCTTACACAACACAATCAAGCCCTAAATATTTAACTTCATTTACTTAAGGGTGCCATTTTGGCTTCTGGACACAAATTGCACACAGATAAATGTGAGGAACAGCTAGTTAGGAACTTCACTGTCTAAATTCCCATTATAGTCAATGACAACCTAGTCAGAAGATTAGATCCCTACTCATAGTAGATATTTTGATCTGGATACTAAGCCCATGCTAAATATCCACAGAATAAGATGTGAAGACAATAGAAAATAATGCAGACAATCTCAGTTAGCAACATAACTAACTAAAAACTAACTAACTAAAACTAACTAACTCTTAGGAATTCAGAACAGAAGTAGAGAGTGTCCAAGACCAAATGGACAATTTTCAACTTGGAAATCCTAAGTGTTCAGATAAATGAAGAAAACCACACAAACCTTGTGCCACTGGAGAATGAGAGAACACAAGAACAAAAAGTGTAAGCAGAGGTAGATCAAGCTGTCACTCTGTTTCCTGAGGCTTTTTCAGTTTTTGGACTCCAATGGATTTTCATCTGTGAGCCTACTAACTGCTTCGCTCTATCTATAGATTGAGTCACACAATAACTATATAGGATAGGTAACTATATAATTTCCTAATCGTGGCACAACATGAACCATTTTGTTAACTGGGAATAATCTGACTACCAAATAATGCTCACAACTATGTAGACAGAAACTTAAAACCTTAATGAGATGGAATACTTTAAGGATTAAATATGCAGATCTAAAGAGCTGTGAAGATTTTAAATTAGTGAGTGAGCATCACACTGGACTAAGCAACACAATGAATCATTGTGAATCACCTGGCAGAAACTGCAGCTCAACTTCAAAGCAAAAATTAGTGGTTTGGACTTCTGGGTGGAGTGAGCCATAAAATACTAACATCAGCTTTTGTATGTAGGAAGCTCATTATAGAGAGCTAACCCTGCCCAGTATCTTATGTTACTAATCTAGGGAATCTTGCAACTCACATTCTTTTCCTACGCTTTCTTTCAATGTAAATGTAAATGCAGCAAGTAGTACTACAACAATATGTGAATACATTCTCTCTGCAGCAGTCTTTTCCTTTTAATTTGTTTGGCTCTCTGCAGAAGCTTTCTGAAAATTCCTGTTTTCAAGCACAGCACTCCTAGACAAGATTTCCAAAATCACTCTCAAATAATTTGGCCAGCATTCTCTAGTATATTCTTCCCTTCTCCGCTCTGTTCAGTCCTCTCAACAGTTTAGATTGTGAGCAACTGAAATGAATTATATAGAATCACAGAATCATAGAATTGGCTGGGTTGGAAGGGACCTCAGAGATCATCAAGTCCAACCCTTGATCCACTACTGCAGCAGTTACCAGACCATGGCACTGAGTGCCACATCCAGGCTCTTTTTAAACACCTCCAGGGACCGAGAATCCACTACTTCCCTGGGCAGCCCATTCCAATGCTTGATCACCCTCTCAGTAAAGAAATTCTTTCTAATGTCCAACCTAAACCTCCCCCTGCACAACTTGAGACCGTGCCCTCTTGTCTTGCTGAGGGTTGCCTGGGAAAAGAGACCAACCACCACCTGGCTACACCCTCCTTTCAGGGAGTTGTAGAGAGTGATGAGGTTTCCTCTGAGCCTCCTCTTCTCCAGGATGAACAGCCCCAGCTCCCTCAGCCTCTCCTCATAGGATCTGTGCTGGAATCCCTTCACCAGCCTAGTTGCCCTCCTTTGGACCTGCTCCAGGACCTCGATATCCTTCCTAAACTGAGGGGCCCAGAACTGGACACAGATATAGATTCCCTTAGTTCAAGTCTGTGAGAAGTAGGCATTTGGTGTAAACCTGCATTATTAACTTATCTCCCCTGTACCTCACTCTTCTTCTAGTGCTGTGAAGCAGACACAGAGCAAACTTTTCTTCCCCTAGATTTGTCTTCTTGCTCCTAGGGGTTAACAGTGTGTTTCCAGCCTGATTTCAGTACTGGATCTCCAAAAAGATACATAGAATGCATTTGATGAATCTATGATTCTATGTGCCTTTTTGGAGACCCCATACTGATATCACGCTGGAAACACAAAGTACCAGAAGCAACAAAACTATTAAAATTATTGTCTAAATATCAGAGAGCTCAACTTTTGTTTATGACCAGACCTTTTCCAGACTCTAGTATGTTGTTCATGTTTCCCTAACATGAATGCTAGGGACTTAATCACTTTACATTGCCAGAACAGCTTATCCAAACCTTCAGTATAGGTGAGAGAAAGATCTCTCAGTCTTGTATAACTCAACTGTGGAGATGTCTGCACTGCACTCAATAGTAAGTTCACTTAAAGTAAGTGTGAAATTGGACTGAGAAGATATCTCAAAGATTACTAATTTAAAAATGGAATCTGAAATAAATCAGCTAGTGCATCTTAACAGGCAGAGAAGCACAGGCCATAGAGAAGCAGCATCCCAACTACTGCCATTCTCCCTCCAGGGGATGACAGAGGACATCTGTGAAAACCCTCCCTTCACCTTCTCCAAAATAGCAAGCACAGAAGTGAAGAAGATATAAATCACATTCCACCTTCTGTATCTGAGAAAAAAAACCTCTGAGCAGGCAATAATATTACCTAGAAAAAACACCTCCCTTTGGGGTAAGATTTCATTATGAAATACAATCACTTGCTTGTTGGAAGGGCTTCTGAATCCCTGAATCTGTGTAAGTGGGAAGTATCCTGGTTTGGTCCAGGAAAAAGCTGATTTTCTGTCTTGTAATTTTGCTTTCAGCTAAGTCCCTATTAGGTAGCTGTGCTTGCTGAAATTAACAGCAAGTTTCTCAGTCAGTGGCGGCTTATAGGACTGCTAACGCTCCATGTTTATAGGTATGGCTAGAGAATGCTATGTAGAACCAAGACCACTGCTCAGTTCTGAGGAATTTTTTATGCTCCAGAAAGGGAAAAAGAGTAAAGGGGTCACCACCTGCAACCTTTCTTTCAGGAGGAGCAGACAAGAGAAGTGACTGAAATTGACCAAATAGGCTATTCCTTCCCATATGCATCATACTCTGTATAAATTTGAGGGATCATGAGTGTCAAATGCTCTTCCTTCTTCCTTCCTTCCTTCAGCCTTTTGCCTTCACCTTTCTTCACCTGTCCCTGTTTGGTTTGGCATCCTGGGAGGATTCCGTTCGTTTGTCTGCCTGTGGTCCTGATCCATGCCAGTCTGAATCTGTGTGTTCCTGCCTCCAGCTCCTGGCTGCTGCTGATTCCAGGAGTCCAGCCTGGACTTTGGCAGGGCTGCCCTGCAGCCTTGGTGGTGACGTGAGTATTAGGGGGGGAGAAGGGGTGAGGAACGTGGTATCATTTATTCTGTATATTTGTATACACTTCATTTTTTTTTTTTTTCCTTTTTATCATTACTATTTTCAGACAACCCGTAAGTCTCTCTCCCTTATTCTCTCTCCTTTTTTTATCAGGGAGGAGAGGAAGCTTACTAGAGAGCATCTGTCATTCAGTTACTTGCCAGCCCAGCATTAAACCATGACAGGAAGTTAGCTGTGTTTCTCTGTTTTACAGAGGGAAAGATTCTCATCAGCTCTTTCTGTCTGAGGATACCTTCTAGCAATGGAGGGAAAAATACATACAAGCTTCTTGTGGCCTGAGTGTAGTCCTAAGCTGTCCTTTCAGACACTATGTAGATTTAAATCTTTGATGGTCACAGTACTGGTGTCACCACCCTATTAGTGTCTGTATTATTAGGGCTTTCCGATGTATGAGTGCTCTGTAATAATTTCATTTGAATGTGATTAATGTTCTTTACTTTCTACCTCAAGCTTTTATTGTGTTGCTTTGCACTGTCAAACAGACAATGCTCCAGTAGTGGCTAAATTTCACACGGTAGGTGAAGTGATTCATACACATATATTATGACTCTAAAACCACTTTGGAATCCTACAGGATAAAGGATACTTTTAGAAATGCAAGTCGTCATTATCTTCAGTAAATTGGATGTGGGAGACACAAATGCTAAATTCAGAGGCATGAACATTTTTTGAGTTTCATTCATATTTAAAAATATGCCCATGGACACACTTTGTCCAACCCTTCAGTTGTGACCTGTCTGGCACAGGAGACCCTGCTGCAGGCATATGCCACTGCCAGCAGAGCTCCCGACCTCACAAGGGCACGCAAGCTCCTCCTCCACGACAAGGGGGTGCCCGTGGAGGGCCTCACATCTCCAAAAAAGATATATATTCTATTTTTTAAATTTATTACTGGGAGATGATAAGGTGACTTCTAACCACTAGTGTATTTGAGGTAATTCAGGATGTAAACATCCCACATCAACTATTTTCATGGTGGTATAGAATTAAGTTCAGCTCTTTGGGATGGAGTTCCCTATGAAATAGAGTTCCTGGTACTGAATTGTTCATATCAATCAGTCTTGCAGATGTAAATTTTTATTTGATCTTATGACCCCTGAACAGCCAAGAAATGCACAACAAGTGACATTAAGCCAAGTGTGACCACGTGGTACATTAAAAGATTGGAGGCAGCTGGGAGTAGGAAATTGAATACAACATGTCACAGCTGCATTATTATGTAGGACACACTAGAAGATCTAAGAAGCCCATGCTTAAAAATAGAATAACAAAATTAGTACATGTTGTCTACCCCGTGGTGATGACATGACCTGACTCGGTGAAGCTGCACATACAGAATGGCTTTTACTTTTAGGGCACTCTTATCTGGGATAACAATGACTCTGCTGATAGTGAAGCAGTGGATATAGTTTGTCTTGATGACTGGTCCTTTCTCTTGAAAGAACAGAATAGCATAGTTGATGTGTCAGGCCCTAGTTGTTTCATTAGGTGGTGGACACTTTTGCACAAAAGGAGCAAAGGAAGTGCTGAAAAGAGAAGTTTTGGTTTTTTTCACATAATGACCATTATTAAAAGCAGCTTAAAGAATTTAGTGAGCTGTCCAAGTTTGCTGGGGACAGTTCGGCACACGCTGCCCCCCACACTTGTAAAGCCCCTGCAGTGACAGGCGAGGGTTGAATCAGCAGGGGAAAGGTGCACTGGAAACCACACACCCAACCCTGCATGCACGCGACTCAGGACTTCGGTCACTTGAGACTGACCCAGGAGATGACAGCAGCATCCTGAGTGACCAAGCAGCCTTTTTGAAAGAGAGTACTGCTTACTCCACACAGAGAGGAGCCTAGAAAAGGTGGCCTAACCAGAGCTCATCTCCACCCTCCACCCACTTGGCTACCCACAGTCAATGGGCCTTGGCTGTCCCCTAACAGGAGACTTTCTGCTCTGCCTCTTGCAGCCGCACTGCCTGTTCTGCATCAGCCTCATCAGCCATCAGCGTGCTTGCAGCAAGCATGGGGAGAGCCCTTCTGAAATCTGTGTTTGTGAAGCCAAGCCATGATGATGATGATGAGATGTGAGGAATTTGGTCCCAGATAGGTGCCTTCCAACAACACCAAAGTCAGCCAAGCTATCTAACAGTTTGTCATGGTTTAATGCTGGGCCAGCAATTAACTTAATGACAGATGCTCTCTAATAATCCCCTTCTCCTCCCTCTTAGAAAAAGGAGAGAGAATAAAGCAGAGAGACTTACAGGTTGGAAGCTAAGCTACACAGCTTTAAGGAAACAGTAATGATAAAGAGGAAAAAAATTATTAAACATATACAAATATACACAAAAGTGATATCACTCCCCCCTTCCCTGCAATAGTGCTGACATCACCAATGAGGCTGCAGGGCAGCCCTGGGAAAGTCCTAGGCTGGGATCCTGGAGGAAGCAACAGCTGGGAGCTGGAGGCAGGAACACAGAGATTCAGGAGGGCATGGATCACGATAAAAGGCAGGCAAATGGGCAGAGCCCTCCCAGGATGCCTGCCATGGCTGAAGAAGAAGAAACAGTGTATGGGATGGAATACTCCATTTCATCAGCTTTGGTCACCTGTCTTGTCTGCTCCTCCCTAAAGGAGGGTTGCGGCTGTGACCCCTTTACTCTCTTTCTCTTTCCAGGGCATAAAATGTTCCTCAGAACTGAGCAGTGGCCTCTGTTCTGTGTACCACTCTCTAGCTGTAGCGATAAACATCAAATGTTATCAGTCCTAGAAACTGCTTCTCACTGAGAAACTTGCTGTTAATTTCAGCAAGCAGAGATTGTTTTAGAACATAAAAGGTTTTAGCAAGTTCCCTAGATATTAAAATGGTAAGTTCTATCCTGAACAATGTCAAATCCCCTAGGGTCAGATAAGCACATCTTTTAGGAACTTTAGGCTGAATCTGTGGACACCAAATAGGTCTCAGTACTTAGTTACAGAATGCATTGAAAGGTTTCCTTGCTATGTTGTCTGGTAATATCATCCCAGGGTAGTTTAGCACAAAGAAACAAGATCATAGGGGCCACCAGGTTCTTAGAAAGGTCTGGTCCTGGCTGTACTGTATTGCTGCATTCGTTAATCCCCAGCTGGGCTTTTTCAGACTCAACAAGGTGCTGTGAAGTTTTTTTTGAATTTTGCACAACTATCTTTTGGTATGTGAGGGTGTAGGTTTTTTTCATTTTCTTTTTTTTTTTTTTTTTGGTTTTCAGTCAAGAGGGAATGAATGTTGGCCCAATATTTGAATTGCGCATTAAAATTATCATTTAATGTCTCATCCCACATATCTCATTAGCTAAGAAAATAGTGCTGAATCAGGTCTCGGAGCTGGCTGTCATCTCATTATCTGCTTGACTTCTTCCACAAATACGTGTACCTTATAACATGTAAATAACCATCTGACACAATAGGATGATAACCTGCAAGCAACCTTGTTCATCTGGTTTCCAAAGGCTTTTCTGACAGAATAAAATAAGCCTATTCCAAGAGCAGAGCAGCTGACTGTATAGAAAAAAAGAGCATGCCTTTGTAGAAATGCAGCATAGTGAAAAAACACGGATGCTAACTGTGGACAGGACTGGTTTAGGCACTAGTATGTCCATGTTAACACAGCAGCCTGTCCAATACATTTGGCACCTGAGGCATTGGAAAGATTTGCTCAGGTGATTTCTTTTTAGCTACCCTAACACATCAATGGTGTTGCTGTTAACCCAGTCAGCCATATGGCACCGAACCCAGATCATACCATTCAAAATATATCCAAGGGACCAATGTTAATTGGCCAGAAACTGAAAGTCAACTGTGAAAAAATAGGTATGTCCTCATATTTATCTCAGTTCGTTGTTCTGTCTTCTTTCACTTCATATTTTCAACAATGCAATGGACAATTTCAACAGTGTACAATGGAAGATGAGAGACCCAAGGTCTCTGTTTATCAGACAGTCTGAGAGACTTGCTGCATCCTGGATGTTTCTCTCCATAGGAAGCAACCCTGATATGTACTCTTGCTTTTGAAAAAGTCAACCTGCCAGACTCACATTTGCAGCACTAAAATTTTATAGAATTTACTTATCAGAAAAACAGATCAGAGAGTAGCAGAAGCTTCTGAGAAATACATTCATAGCTTCTTCTTTAAAATATTTTGTAGAAAGTAAATAGAATTCTGAAGAACAGAAAACTACAGAGGTTTGTTTCAAACAAATACCAAAAACTGGCTTGTGCTGAACACCTAGAACAAATAAACTTTCACACAAACCAAATTAAAAATAGATTATTATACTCTGTTTCACCAAAATGTGTTCATGCTTCACATCCTGACAGGCTGTCTCCCCAGTGCAGCTTTGAAGTTTAAAGCTTACACACATGGCTTCTGAGAATTTCCTTCTGACAATTCCTGTCTAGTCATCTTTGCTGATATAAGCATCAAAACTGGCTAAGTTGAAATCTTAACTCCCCAAAAAATACAACTTGCAGTGAAATGGCCCTTTTATCTGTTTGTTCTGCTGCAACAGTGTGTTCATGTAGTGATTTTCAGGCCTGTAGCTGACTAGTTCACCAAGACACTGGCAATCAGTACCTTCTTTGTTTCTGGATCAATATGTAAAAACAAAAGTGCCAAGTTGATTGAACAGATTTCTAGCCACTCTTAATGAGAACTCAAGTATGTGTGCATAGCTGGCTACTTCAAACTACCAGACACCCTAAAAGGTTTACTTTGTTTAGTTAAGAGTTGAAAAACAAGAGTTGGTGAGGCTAATTCAGGGAATTATCATGTCAAATAGTGCTCTTAACTTCTGACAACCCAATGTCTCTTCATGGGGCTTGTGCTTTTGGAACAAACAGTGCAGGACATACTCAACTTTCATATGCATCATAAACTCCATCCAAAGGGAAAAATAAATAGAAAACCCTAGCTTATTATGACATTCTTAAAAATACAGTGAATTAAAACAGTAAAATATGTTATGCAAAATACAGCTAATTTTAAATTAGCCTCATCTGACTGCCTACAGAGTGAAGAATTACATAGCATTGTTCAGACTCTGAGTTCATTTTTTACCCCTTTGAGCATTTGCATTACTGCAATTTTTATTATAACACCCATTGAAAAAGTATTTATATTGCCACATAAGAATAGCAGAGGGCAGATCTGTAAATCTTTTCAAGTTACAGAATTTTTATAATTAACATTTCTTGTTTGCTTCAGGTGGGTAGCTAGCAATTCCCCTTGTACACGAAGAGCTTCCAGTGTCTGCTCCTTTCTGCAACATTTGACAAATTTACAAAGACACCATTTGGCAGAATATTTTAATAAGATTTAAGATGAATGTTGCTTAAGTGTGAAGTGTCAGAAGTAGTTTTAGCCCCCCCAGCTGTGTTTCTTAGCAGATGGGGCTGGCAAAAGTTGCCTGGTATGTGACAGCACAAAATTAAGCTTGAAACACTTAAAGAAAAGGTTTGAAGATGAAAACAAGGTCAGGAGTAAATTAAAGATTGCCACTTCTGCTCTAGCTTCAGCTCTCTGAGGCAAGAGAGCTGAACAGAGAGGTGCTGGTGGGATATGTAGTGGTCAGAGGCTGTCTGGGGCACAGTGACCAGGAAATAACAGTTTTCAATACTCAGGGATGCAAGGAGGGCCAACAATAAAAACTCTATGCTGGGATTCCAGAGGGCAGATTTCAGCCTGTTCAGAAGACTGATTCAGAATGTACCCTGGGAAACAGCCCGTGAAAACAAAGGGGTCCAGGAGGGATGGGAATACTTCAAGGAGCAAGTCCTGAATGCACAGGAGCAGTCTGTCCCTGTGTGCTGAAAGGCAAGCTGGAGGGGATGACAACTGGTCTGGCTGAATGGGGAGATTTTGGAGGAAATTAGGGTTAAAAAGAGAGCTTACAGACTATGGAAAAAAGGGGTGACTGCTCAGGATATAGAATATAGTCAGGTCATGTAGAAAGAAAATTAGAGAGACAAAGGCATGATTTGAACTCAATTTTACCACTTCCATTAAGAATAACAAGATGTCTTTCTACAGATACATCAATGGCAAAAGGAGGGGCAGGGAAAATCTCCGTTCTTTGTTGGACGTGGGGGGAAACATAGTTACTAAAGACGAAGAAGAGGCTTTACCTCAGTTTCCAACAGTGAGACAGTTGTCCTGAGGATAGCTGGTTTCTGGGGCTTGTAGAGAGAAATAAGAAGCTGAGTAGCTCCCCTGTAATCCAGGAGAGAACAGTTAGAGACCTGCTGAGCCACCTGGGTCCTCACAAGTCTGTGGGACCAGAGAGGATCCACCCCAGGGTAATGAGGGAGCTGGTGGAAGAGCTCACCAGGGCACATAAATAAATAAAGAATAACTAATTAAATAAAAAACAGCAAAAGGGGCACATATTTACTAGCAATGACAATATGCACACTTGCTTTGGCTTCTGTGTCAAGAGGAATACAAGGCCTTTAGTAATGCAAGTATGCACAAGCACCAGAATATTGATTGTAAAGCTCATGTGCAAAAGCTCAGAAGTGTAATTGTGTGGGTTCATCCAGCTTTGCCTCACATTTAGTATCCAACCATTAGCATTGTGCATGATCCATGCTCTTGTTCTTACAAAGGCAGAGCATACACCCTTCTCTTTGCAGTCATCCTAAAATCAGAATGTAGTTGTATCCTGTCCCCTGAAAGTCAGTTTATCAGGGCTCTACACTCCTGCCTCAGATTCAGGATCTATTTGATGATAAAAATAAAACCAAACCAACAACATGGTACTTCCAAAATCAAGCTTGAAAAACACCATTCCACTGTTTGCTACGTATACTGTTCAGCAATGGGGGCACACTTCCCACAAAGACCTGACTCTTCAAAATCCTGGGCTGCCAGCTTCACATGCAACAACTCCAGATATAGCCTTGAGGAGCCTTGCTGAATGCAAGACTTCAAGTCTTTCCTATTCTAGGATGCCAAGGTTAGGTGAATGTTTTAAAATGCTAGCGGGTTTTCAAAACTGATCAGTGTTGGCCTCAACTGAATGGTAAATCTTCCTCTGATTTCCATTAGCATAGTGCTTGACAAGAGGACCACTTCTACAGAACATAATCTGGCATCTTGAAGGTTTTCTATTTAGAATTTTCATGAATTTCAACAAGTAAGACTTACTAATGGACAGTTTACACCAGTAGCCATTTCCTTGGCTCAGAGTCTGCTGTATACTTCCTGCTGTTGTTTAGCCATCTGTGACTCAATGAGCTCACTCTTGCCTACCCCTTCTCCATCCCTATTGTAGCCAACAGAAGCATTGCCATATAATGCACAGCATGCCAAATTTCCACTGAAGCATTCACACACAGCCAAGACCCTGATTCTTCTGACTCTTCTCAAGCAAGAACAGTTGCTGCAGGACCACAGCTATCAATTTGCAGTATGTGGCATACCATTTATTGTCAATAAAAAAGTATGAAAGGTTTGGAACTTCCAATATCACATCAGTGATGTGACTTCAGGCCTAAAGATGCTTTGCTTATGCTGTATGCAGTTTCCAGATTTCTTACTCTTTTGTTTTGGAATAGGTAAAGTGACAGTGAGGAGAAAAGAAAAAAATTAAAGCCTCCTAAACTTCTTAGACTAGGTGATGTGATTAGTTGAATCCTGAGTGAAGATACTGCAAGCTACAGCAGATGAGAACAAAAGGCACAATTAGTTCTCAGCAGTAGACGGAGCAGAGAGATGTTTATACCTACAGCATCCTATCATTTAGCTGATTTTTCTTTTTACAAATACCATCCAGACAAAAGCTTTGGTTTTGTCAACAGAAGTGCTGTCTGAAGGTAAAGAAATGCATTTAAGAGTTAAAATTTATACTGGAAAATATGTATCTGACCATAAGAACTGAAAGATAGATGTAACCAACAATCCACCTAAAGTTGTATATACAGAAAGGATCTTCCTTCCTTTACTTCAGGTACCTACAAAGAGGATGTGCATCTAGGAAACACTCTATAATTCTCATCGTGAATGCAGTGTACACTTTCATAAAGTTCTAGGCGAAACAAAATATTCTTCTTTCCCCCCAGGTAGACATCTAGCTTGCCACACTGCAATTTCAGGTATTTATATTCCTCCTTGTATAACCAGATGACATTACAGCTTGCTTGAAGTATCTTTGAAGGAAAAATGAGTGTTTCAAGATGTGCTATTGGCTGCAAGTTATCTTGCATTCTGGATTCTTCTAAATTAAATGTGGCTGATGGTATCAGCCAGCTAACATATTTATCTAGGGGACAGGAACCAACAAAAAATGTGATTATCTTGTCATCATGCTTGCCATATCACTTCAATTTTGATTTTTCCATAAAGGATATTTTTTTACATCTAACAAATATGTAAAAGAGGTTCTATGTGGTCTAGGAGAAAACTTCTAACAAA